>NW_025091269.1:2621020-2622424 GCF_001078395.1 Aspergillus udagawae
TTTATCTTTTATAATTACTAGATATTAATTTTTTAGTTTTTTAAAGTATATTTATAGAGGCCTTATTAAGTAAAAGATATATTTAGAATATAATTATATTAATAAATTTGACTTTCTAAAATATATTTAGTAGTTTATCTAGAGATATATATATATCTCTAAATATTTAAAATAGCTTTATAATAGCTAGAATCTACGGTAGCCTTTAAAGCTAGAGAGGGTATTTAAATAATTAAATATTAATATCTTAATTTTTATTCTCTCTCTAAGTAATTAACTTATATAGCTTACTATACTTTATATATTTTAGTAATTATATATATAAGTATCTTTAGTTAAGAAGCTTCTAAAATAATACTTTTAAAATTTTTTAATATCTTTAAACTTAACTATATAGTAGCTTATTAGAATTATAAGATAGCTATATATAATATAGCTCTACTAGTAAAGAAGAATTATAATTTATATCTAATTAATAAGAAAAAGAAGTAGAAAAGAAAGTAATCTAAATATTAAGTAGCTTTTAATAAAGGACTCTATATATAAGAAGTTAGAGATCTTATCTAGATAAGAACTAAGTAAGATATTAAGATTAAAAAGTTATCTATATCTTTATATTTAGAATCTCTAAAGTATATACTACTAAGATATACTAATTACTTTATTATAGGGTATACTAAAACTAGATATCCTATATACTATACTAGGGTTATGACACCAACACAGCCACATTGGTGCAAGGCGGATGTGACAGGCAGAATCTAAAAGGATTGATGATTACTAATTAATTAAGATATATAACCACCTTTAGTAATATTAGAATATTATGAAGGATAATTTATATTTATGCTAAAGATATTAAATATAGCTACTATATTATATAATATACTACTATATACTATAGCTTAGTAATAATAGATGATATATAACTATCCACAGTAACTACCATAAAATAGTAGTTAGGATAACAGTTAGGAAGGAACTATATAAAGATATTTATTATTATTATATCTAGTACTCTTAGTTTAGTTTCTTATATTTAATATAAGTTATTTAAGTATAAGTTTACTAGTCTAATTTATTAGTTACTCTTTTATTATTAAATATTTATACTTAATAGGCCTTATTTCTACCTTTACTATTATTATTTTTATATATCTTTAGATTAACCTTGATCCTGCTTAGATTATTATACTATTATATTAGATATATACCTAGATAGTATATTATTAGGCTACCTGGTCAGTAGGCCTTAGGTAAGTATTAGATATAGTTTATAGACTATATTATTACTAAAGTAGTAACTAGTAGAAATAATAGAGATAGATGCCAGGGTATAATAAATTAAATATTATATAGTATAAATTACTTTAGGAAGTTTAATTAACTCTTAATATTAAATAT
>NW_025091269.1:2623539-2626078 GCF_001078395.1 Aspergillus udagawae
TCTATAGGGGAATATATATTAAAATTCTAATAGATTATATTCTACCTAAATTAAGATAAAGATATAAATATTATATATTTTAAAAAAGGGCTAAAGCTAGAAATCTAAAAAAAAAACTAATCTAGATAAAGTAACTAGATATACTTAGTAAAATAATTAAATAAGTAGTTAAGATTAATAATAAACTATAAAACTTTAATATATATAGATAAGATTAAAGTAACTAGAATAAATTTAGTAATAAGTATATTATAAACTATTAACTAAATAATAGGAGGCTAGCTGAACTATAGAGCTAAGGATATATAGACTCTTATAGACTATAATTAATAGAGTTAGATATAACTTATATAGCACTTTCTAATAAGGAAAGAGAGTAGTAATATAAAAAGATTATACTTTTAGTATAGAAAGCTAGAATATATATCTAAAGTCTATGTTAAAGGCCTTATAAACTATAGATTTATTAAACTATAATAAGATAAGAATAAAAGTAAAGAAAGAATAAATTAGCTAAAATAAATATTTAATTTAATACTACTCTATATAAGAAAATCCTAGAGTATCTTTATAATCTAAGAAGATTAAAGATTCTTTTAAAACTTATAAGTAATAATATTTATTATTATTATATTATTTATAGAATTATCTATTATATCTATTATAATATAATACTAAAGCTAGACTAATTTAAGTACTAATACTATCTTCTATATAAGATTATTATCTATATTGAGATAATCATTGCAGGGGGCATAGAGTCTTTGAATCATATAAGGGTAGGGGGTAGGCCAGCAGCCACCCCATACATATCCTACTAATATTAAGGGATCCTAGCCCCTTTTTATACTTCTACCTAAGCTATAAAGGAATGTAAGGGTCTATATGGTTATAGATATATTAATAATATCTACTAAATATCCTCTGCGCACTCTCATAGGCTTTATCAAAATTATATATACCAGTTGATATCACAGTATAGTGGTTTACCTATATCTATTAATCTTCTTTATATACTTAGATCTTTACTACTTCGCTTAACTACTTTCCTAAAAGAGAAGTTAGCTTAATTAATTAATAGCTTAGAACTTAGCTCTATAGTTAGTAATCTTTACCTCTTTATTCTTAAATTGATTGACTTTTAATCTTTCTTTTATTAAATCTATTTAAGTACTACCTTGATTTTTAATCATTATATTTTATTTCTCTATATTAAGATATTATTTTCCTTATTTTATAGTATCTATTAATAGCTTGTTAGATTCTATATAGTATTCTAAACTACTATATATAACTATATTTTATAAAGTATATAAGCTTATAAACCCCTTTATAAGTACTATAATTAGTAATATTAAGATATCTTACTAAGAAATAAGGATGAAGTACTTATTAAAAAAATAAAAATGGCTTACTATATAAATAGTCTAAGATCTTATCTATATCCTATTTATCTTTCTACCCTAGAAAATATAGATAATAATCAATATTATTAAGATTATTCAAGTACTATATATAGTTTCTAAGTTTCTATCATTAAAGTTAATAATATATTAATAATGGATATCCTTACTAATCTTCTATATTTATACTTAGGTTAGGATATACTCTATAAGATTATCTATATATGAATATATATAAAATTCAAGATTATTACCCTATCCTTGAAGATCTATAATAAATCTAGAAAATTAAATTACCAAATAAAGTATAACTCTTTTATTTATTTACTAAAAATTTAAATATCTCTATATAGTGAAGATAAACTTTAAGTTTTAATTATTATAGATAAAAAAGGCCTATACTAAGTATACTATATTAATAACAAACTTTTATCTGAAATAATAGATATGGAAAGTATCTTTATTAAACTATTCTAAAGTAAAAATCCTTACTAAAGCCTATAATAAGAAGAATACTAGAGATATTTTAAAGCTACTAATAAATTTAATATCCTTTTCTTCAATAATATATAAGTCTAAATATCTAATAAAAATTAGCCCATTTACCTAGTATAATAGAATAAGCTAAGAGGCCTATTACAACTAATATAAATATCTTAGTATTTTTTAAATCTATTTTTAGTTATAAGCCCAACAATCACATGCATGTATGTTGCTTATTAATGATAGTGATACTTAGAAATAAATAATCATCTTCCCTATACTAATATAACCTAGCTATACTATTTAGTAGCATGTCCCTGGGCATTCTAGGAAGGTGATTAGGTATTACTAATTATATATTTATTATTTTAAATTTAATTCCATATTTATAAAGTAATATTATAATATAGTAGTTTATCTATATCTATTAGCTATTATTATTACTACTTACTTAGAATTTATTACTCCCTTTTAACTACTTTCCTAAAAGAGAAATTAACTTAATTAATAGCTTAAGACTTAGCTTTATAATTAATAATCTTTATCTTTACCTATATTATAAAAGTATTAGATATTTAAATTTATTAACTTTTAACCTTTCTTTTATTAAATATATTTATAGATTATTAAACTATCATCCTTGTATTAAGATA